>NC_133972.1:71350075-71390075 GCF_047716275.1 Strix uralensis | reverse complement strand
GAGTATACAGATAGCTATTGCAATGCGTAGTTTGTTTTGCTTTTCATTTGGCATTGGTAAAGGGGTTACTGAAAACACTGTATTGTGACTTATAGGCAAAATTGTCAACTGAAATGGCCAGCTAAAGGAAGACCATTTTTTTCAAAAGGGGCACAGAAAGTCTCCATTTCTGAGAATTGTTCTGCAAACTGATAATTTTCAGTGGGAAAATAGAAAATATATAAGTAATAGATACAAATATCAAAACTCTGAAATGGTCAGCAGCTATCTTGGATTAACCATTATTTATTAAGTGCTTTCATTGCACTGAACTCAGCAAAACACAGAGAAGGACAGAGCTTGTGCGCTCAGGGACCCACCCTTTCAACAGATTTCTTTGTATCTGTGTTACAGTTATAAATACTGATATTACCAAGTACAGGATGGTTGCATCATTGTGACTGAAAAAACAGCATCGTAGAAGGGCACCTATTCATTCAGTAACAACAGTGACATAATCGTGCCTGTCTTCTATAATCACAATTCTCTGCTAATATAAGTAAAGATTTCTCCTTAAAATTTAATGGAAAAGACCCATCTGATACTATTGATAATAGCTGGGGAAAAAAAAAAATTCATTTCCAGGATATAGGAAATTAATCTTTTCCTAACATAGATTAATCCCTCTATTTGAGTGACTGATAGAATGTAATAATTGCTTGTGCTGTTCACCAGTGTAATAATTTTTAAATGTGCTTACCAATTAACCTTAAAACATTTAAACACAAGATTTAAAGCCTTACAGGAAAATACTTAACCACAGTGTTCAGTTTTATATGCACTTTGTTTCCTGTCAATTGTGGTGATGAACTTTATAAAGAAAAACTAATACTGGAGGTTGATAATAAACCTTCAGTGTTGTAAGAACCAGGGAGCACAAAGGAGTCTACGTAGACCACCACCAAAATGTTGTGTAAGCAGCACAAAAGGAAGGGCTTAAATCTACCATACCATGAATTTCAAAATACAGTTATACAGTTAGAATTTGTTTCAGATTTTATGTCTCAACATGAATCTCCTGACAGAGTTTCTACAACCACCTTTTCCCCATTCCTAAGGAATTAATTTTCCCCTCTCCAGTGATGTTTAGTGTTTAACCCTGAGCACACAAGGGAAACTGTTTACCTGAATCGTCAGAGGATACAGTGACACTAATCATAGAGAAAGTGCCATCCAAAGTTCAAATTAAATATAGAAATGATAGATTCTCCCCCACTCCCATGCACTCAAATGTCTTTCCATTAGTTCAGTGTTGCATTTAACTGTGGCATGTATGTAGACATAAAGATAATATTTAAAATATTATTTTTAAAAAATTATCTCTTGTAAGACTGAGTATCTATTAACAAAGTGCTTCCCTAACTCAGACTTGGTTCTGCTTAGGAATTGCAGAGTTCAGAGCAATAGGTAACATCTCTTCTTGCATTAGCCAAGTCTACAAGCAAACAGTCTAGACTGCATATGTGAAATGAAAGCCCAGTGAATTTGGTGGGGAACCACTGGGTTGGTTTGTTTGTCTGTTTCTATCCATAAGGTAAAGCACTAAACATATGATAAAACACTGACACCACAAAAGTAAACTGCTGCTTACATTTCTTCTCTCACTCCTCCCCAAATAATAACAGTGATTACACTGCACTATGGACTAATCGCTGGCCAAATATCTTTTCTGCACGGAAGACAGAGGCATTGGTGCAATGAAGACTGCAGCTTTTCACCTTAAGGAAGTCCAAACTGGGAATCTGGTCCAACAAGAAGTTACACATGGGAGTAACTTTATCCACTGGGGCAATTACTACAGATTTTACATATACGTACGAAAAGGTTATCACGTGATCGTGTAATTATTAGGAAAAAAACCCACACCTCTTTTTCAGATTATTTCAGTTGTGACTAATGCGGGAACAAATAAAATGGCAACCTTCCTTCACATCCCAAGTCTCTGATAGAGATGCTAAAAATATGGAGATAACTAGCTGGGTAAAAAGAAACTCCAGGCAGGAGTTTGCAGTTATTGTTTACATTTACACAGCCCTAGGGATTTCCATATTGTTTAACAGGCCTCTGAGATAGCTAAGCTTATCATCCAAAAATGTTCCCCTATGTGACACACAAACGTCACATGAAAGGTGGGGGTGGAAATCCTACATGTAGGATGGGTTCAGGCGAGCTTGCTTTTTTATTAAATTTTGGATTATGTAAGTATAAACTGTTCTTTTCTTTATGATAGCATGCAAAAATGTTAAGAGGTAGCCAGGCAAGTCCTGTGTGGGAGAAAAGTTGCAGCAACATTAGTGAATAAACAGGAAAGTAAGTCATTGCAATGCTCCTCTTTTATTCTGGGTGCTCTTGGCAGTATGTCTGGGGGAGGTTTAGACACTGAAGGATCCCATAACCTTTACAGTTGTAGAGAGAAAAGTTAGGCAGCAACATAACAAGGATGAGTGTCTCCTCTACAGCTTTCTAGGGCACAGATCCTTCTAGGATCACACAATATTCTAGCTCATTTCTAGCAAGAAGCTGTAGAAAGTAGAACCTGTGTCAATGACATGGCTACAAGTCTTCTGAGAAGTGAGTGTGCTTCAGAGCAAGTGGTTTCAGGTCAACAGAACCTGTCTAACATGTGCCTCTTGGTGTAATTTTCCAGTTATCATCCCAAGCTCTCCATGCTGACCTTCCCCCTTCCCACACCACTCAGCGCCAGTGAGTCTGCTTCAACAGCCTCAAAATTACTCTTCCCATTACCCACCTCCCTCTAGGAAGGTTGCCTCCCCAAATTATTTTGAAGACTCATCTCTTCTGACTCTTCCTTCTTCCAAGTACTGTTCTACAGCATCACACCACAAGAACAGATTTCTGCTTTTCTTCATCACAAGGAAATGCTTTCCTTGGCCACTACAAAGTTAAGATGTAAAGACTTCCAGATTACTGTCTAGTGGACTTTGGGAAAGAGAAAGTCGTTGCTTTGTTTTTCTAGGTCTGCATTTTCAAAACTCCATTTTGCATTAATTCATGTAGCTCATCAGGCTTGAGTGTCATAAGGGCTCTTTCCCAGAGACCCAGGGACCACTCTGTCTTATCTGGAGTATTAGCCAGGGCTCTGCTGCTGACTCTGTAGCTTTGTGTTCAGAACAGGCCCTTGATACTTCTGGAGTCTGCTAGCACAATCTCTCCATGTTTACACAGCCTGCTGAGGGAAATGAAAATCTTAGTCCTCAATGAATGCTGAATTTGAAAATAGAAAAAAAAAATCTACAACGATTTTTGCAGCATACATTATGTTTTTAATTACTATGTTGACACCTATGTTAAAGCACTGTGTGTTTAACATTCGTAGGTTTTTTTTCATGTTTAGCAAATACTAGCTTTCTCTTTCAACATGTCACATCTTTCTTGCCAGGAGAATGGTGCCAGAACACCCACCTGTCTGAAATGGCAATCTTACCTATGTGGTTTTAAAGACAAAGAATTGTTATTTGAGCTTGATTCAAAAATGATGTTTTGTATGAACATGCTCAGTGCACTTCCTTCTTTTTACCTCGCTGGCTCCTGTGTAAACTCATTAAGAAAAGATATCCCAAGCCTAAGTGAGTGAAAAACTTCTCTGTGGGGACTCTTCATGTGTATAAATAAATCCACAAGCTGCAGGGTTATGAAAAGTCAGCCACAAAGCGTTCCTGTGTTTGTAGAAGACATCAGTGCATCTCCCAGCTGTCAAGAGTACCAGGATATGGAGTCATCTTCAAGCAGTCTTTGGCTGATTGCACAGGATAACTGATAAATGCTCATCACATTTGAATATTCTGGGGTTTCCCTGGCCATATCTACTTTCTCATATTCTGGATATCGCTTCTCACTTGGGTCCTCTGATGCCCTAATCCCCAAGCTAGTGTCACTCATGGCAGGCAGTGTGTAGTGTTACAAGATCAGATGAGAGATGGATCTGTAATAAGATTAAGACTCATCAGTATGGTTTTAGTCCTTTCCTTTTCTGAGTCAGAGGAACAGAATTGTTTAAGACTTGCAGCAACTCCAAGCACTTGCTAAATATTACCTTTCTCCCCTCTCCTCTGAGGAATCTACTAGACACTTTTGCAAATTTGTATAAACACTTTAATAAAAACAGAAAGCAAAAATGGAAAAAAAGCAGTTGATGTTTTGTTTGAAAATAACTTTTCTTTGACATCATACAGATTTGCACTTTTTATGAAGTGACACCATGTATTCGTCAGCATGTGCTTTGGTACTTTGGTAGTTAGTTTTTCAGCAATCAAGAGAAGAGGAGAGGGTTGATGTGTGTGTCTTTTCCAGGAGGGCCCTTCACTCTATTCTCTTCTATCTTGGTGCAACAGTTTTTACACCTCGTGAGCAAATTACAAAGCCTTATAATTTGGTATATGCTGCAGTTTTTCAAAACTGTACATTTGAAATAGTCAGAAAACCCAGGCTCATTATTGTTTTACAAATGTTTGTGTTAGCATCTTGTAGGAGCACTTCTAGGAAGTTTCACAGGAAGATACATTGCACCTTCTCCTTTATGTAGTAACTTCAGGTCCCATTCTGGTGGATGCCAATTGGATGCCACAGAAATCTAAGAAAGGTATTTCACCCACTTTCCATAGGGAAATCAACCCCCTCCCCCTACCCTGACACCCAAATCCCAGATACTGTAGCTTTGAGTGACGGCTGGATTTTGAATCCCATGGGGAGACTCTATGCCTCTTGATGGATTCATTGTGACACTGCCCAGACTGCCTGCAAACTGGCAGACAGCTCTGTTTGCCAAATGTCGACATTATCTAATTGGCATTTCAGCCCACTTCTCATTTTTAATGGCCATGAGAAAGATCCAGCCAGCAGAGTGCTGAAGCGGGGGCAGTGTGTCCAGGCTGCACTGGCTACAGCCTCCCTGGGACAGCTGCAGGATGGCAGCAGCACCCGACCTGTGGAGGCAGGTACTTGAAAGCTGCTGGACCACTTGATGGAAAATACAGGAACTGAGGAGGAGAAAGGAGACAGCAGAGGAATGGCAAAGTCAGGGGTAGACGCTGGTAATCAAAATAATGTCATGTTATTGTGGTGGCTAAATAGTTTACACCTCCTAACACATTTTACGGTGAAAGCAACTGTCTTCATTGGGAGAACAGGCTTGCCACAATCAAGAAGATAGTTAATATACATGTAATGATCTGTTAAAAGTCTCATGATGCATTATATTCAGAAATATCAAACCTTTGAATGAGTGACTTGGAGCAGAGTACATAAAGTAGCCCATCTGCTGAAGCAGCTGAGAGATGGAACTCATGTATTAAGGTGGCTGTCTATTCATTCATAATTGTTGCCTACATCTCAAGAAAGAGATCTGTTTCTCTTTTTCATATCTATCTGCCTGGCCTGTCAGAGCAGTGGTAGATTACTTTTCCTCACTGTACTAAACTGTGGTTTTCCAAATAAATTATTACACCTCTCTTGGCTTGCAGCAATAGTGTGGCAGAATGGATAAACAATTCATGTGGTTCAGCCATCACTCTAAATCTTCATCAGACACTGTTTCAGTGGCTGCACCCCTTTATCTTAAACATGTCATTCCTAATTTCCTGTCAGAGGGTCTTTCCACATTATTTCATATTGCTTTAAATGGCAGGATACACATCCATTGAAAAAACACTGTACAAAATACTGTCTGGTTGAGAAAAGGCGTGGTGCAAGAGAGACAGGCATGAGTCAAGATGCTTGAAGCTTTCTTGAAATTGATATCCCATAAGATTTTTAAATCTCACTGCTCTTTAATTAGAATGTGTGGCCAAAAAAATGTAAGAACTACCAGATAAATATGTGATTTAACAGTTGTAATTAAGCTACTTCAGCAGTAACCCAGGGACATCAAAAAAAAAAAAAAAGAAAAAAAAAAAAGAAAAGTCCAAAGTTTGAAAGTTTAAAATGTAATTTTCAAGTTCATGTTTTCTTTCCTCTTACATTTCTTTAATGTTAGCTTCATTGTCACTTGTTAGCTGGAATATTTTGCATTGCACTCCTTTTTGGTAAGCACACTTTCCCAAATATGGACTTCATTAATGATGGAGGACTTTTTTAAAGCTTAACATCAAGAAGGCTTTTAACAGGCTACTGTAAAAGGATTTTCCAGTTTTAGTAAGAATTATGACATAATTCATCATTCTAACAACACATTAAGCACAAAGGAAAGCTTTCCTACAGTCTCAATAACATTTTCCATAATACCCTCTTCTAACTGCATGCAGGTGCATGTTTTCAGCCACTCTCCACAGTTCCTTAACAATCATTACAAATCCCACTTATCTAAACTAGTGATTAAAAACCTTTAAGGGGAAGCTGTTTAATTAAAAGTAAAGTAGACATTTATTGTGTGTTTAGTGTGCCAATTTTGCTATGACCTAAGAACCATTCCCTAATTAAATTTTGTAATTCTTTTGTACATTGCAACTACAATATGATAATGCAGAAGAAACATAACAGCTAATCCAAAACTCCTATGTGCATTTCTACAGTATTAGGTTGGCAAAGTTTTAAAATCTGAGGCTGGATTTTGCTCCTGTCAAAGTCTGTGGGAATATATTTATATTTTTCCCATCAACTTTAACAAAACCAGAATGACACCTGTGGAATCATGGTCATAATTCATTTACATACATTAATCTAAATCTGTCATAATTTCTCTGGTTTCAGTGGAATCAGTCTGGATCAATAAAGTCATTCTGTTTGTAGTATTTTCTACAGCTTAGAAATGTACTTTTTTGTCACATATTTTCATCATATATGCATACACGTATAGAAAACTTGTCACTTACTACCTCCGCAGTAATGTAAACCAGAAATAATTCCACTGCTATGTATACATTTACACCAGAAATGGTGTAAAATCAAATTGCCTAAGAGTATGTGCTCACTCACTCACTGGATAATACACACAGTATGTATGTATTTGTGCATAATATACGTACTTCCATACTTATTCACATTAAAACATGGCAAGCCTTGAGGTCAAAATGCCACCTTCATCAGAAACTGGGGATGTTTGTGTTCTCCCAGTAATGCCATGATGAACCAGTCACTTAAAACTTTACTATAAAACACGAATATGACTGCAGTGCCTTCTGAGGCACAGGACAACTGACAGTGACGTGAGAACACACCTCTCTTGTTCAGTTTTTTATCGTTATTACTTTAACGCTGACATTTGACCTCTTTAGCTGCTTGTGTGTAGTGAAGTGTTCCTGGCTCACACCTGGTGTTGGTAATAAAGCACAGCATGCATAAATAATGAAGATATGTTTGTGAAACTTCACTAAGTGGCAACTGCCTGTGACAGAGATCCCGCTACTAGCACTTACTGCTGTAAAGGTTTGTTAATGGAGGCTGCTCAGCAGACGACAAAATGACCCAATTAAAGTTTATTCCAAATGACATCAGGGTCATAAAAGGAAACAAAAGAGGAGGAAATGGCTCTGGTGGGTTGAAAATATATTGCAATACATATTATTACATCTGCACTTTTTGCTATCATGGGAGGGCTTCATATTCACTTAAAGCAGTATCTATTGAAAGCCAAGTTAATGAAAAGGGCGACTTTTGGCCAGACTGAAAAACGATGGCTTGTGACACTCTGCTTGCCAGGAAAAGATCTAGTTGGGAAGTCTTTTGAGATTGGGATAGGATCTGACAGGATCCTGCCAGATACTGGATCAAAGACTTTCCAGATGAGCAAAGGATCTCAAATTCAAGTAGTCAGTCCATTTGTAGGGAAAAGCTCTCACATATGCAGTAAAGTACTTCTAGTGCAAGGTTTGTTGTATTCTGATTTATTCTGAGATTTCTAGATGACGGCTGAAACTGTGGGCCCCTTGAGGACTAGACATATGGCCCAATTTACAGAAAAGTTATTTGCTCCTAAGTGCCCCTTCCGTTGGAAAAGAGGAAATGTGTGTAAATGAAAGGAGACTGAGGTGCTCCAATGAGAAATCAGCAGGCAATAAAGTGTCAGTGATTTTGAGCCACCTGCAGTTAATTTTCCATTGGTTCCAGTCATCACTCTGCATAGGGAAGGACGAAAGACTATTTCATTGGATTTCTTTTGCATTCAGACTCCACTGATGCCTTGTGATGTCCCCAATGCATCAGTGGGGATGAGAGAAGTCGTGTGATTCTTTTTTTAGGCAAACAGGAGAAGCAAGGAGAACCTGGGATCAGACCACAGGTACCACTTGTGTGCATTCATTCAGGTAAAATGAAATTAGATCAGCTCACTTCTGTCTGAGAGACTGCAAGACCAGCCTGGAAGTCCTAGAAACACTCCTTACACAGTGCAATATATTTATTTAATTAATATTTATTTATTTAATATTTAAGGGTACTTTTCATTTAGGGCATTAATTTACATGCATTTTTAATCCTAGGAAGCCAAGAAAACCAAGGACACAGAGAGGCATCACTTTGAGTACATCAGTTTCAGTTGACTGACTGAGATGCAAAGCCCTACCGCTCAAAGGAAGGGTGTCAGAAATTGGCTCCAATTAATTCAGCTTCACTATGACTTTTTTCCCATGTTATAGTTGAGAAGAGTGATGAGCTTGCAGTCCTGCTAGCATGCTTTAATAATTTACTGCTGTCCCAGCTCAGACAGACTGCTCCTCTGCCACACTCAGGTTTGATTTGTGAGGAATTTCATCTTTCAGGAAAGTTCATTTTCAGGAACTTGTTTGGGTTTTTTACTTTACATTGCTACATACTTGGAGCAAGTATTCAATCAACTGCTATTTTGCAGGCAAGGAGCAGCAACCTGTTGTTGCTTACATGTGCACCTACCTCTCCAGTATAAAAACACATTGCTAAAGTTGTAGCAAGAGGTTAGTGTCTGCCTAAGCTGGAAACCTTCAGATTTCTAGGGACTGCCTCCTGTGGCCACAGGAAAGCATATTCTGTCTATTAACTTTTAAGATGCAGCTTTAACCCCGTAATTTCAGACTTTGCCAGAGAGAAAGGATGTTTAAGGAAGAGGGCTGGCCAAACATTTTGTTATGCTTTCTTGACATAATAGCACATTTTCCAACTGTCTGTGTCTCAAAACATCCTAGGCCACAGGTTTTGTGTTTAATAGCCCTCAGTGATCTTTTTTCCTGTACTAATTGTGCCTGAGTTTTGAACCTATGTAAATTTTTGGCACCTATTTTATGCCAGCACTAAAAGCAAAGCAAAATGAACACCAGGCCTCCACAGCCAGCTAGTTTAATAGAGAAACACAATTTTCTCACAATGTTTGGGCCTTCCTTGCAAACCATGTTGCTAATTGGAATACAGTAATCTCCAGAGTGAAGATTTTGTTTTGGTAGAAATAATGATGAAAAAGTATAGCCATACTTGCCTTAATAAAAAGTCATCCTATCCTTTCAATATGAAAATGGGCTTTGACCCTTGTTAGCTAAATGAATTTGAGTGAGAAATTGAGCAGTAATATTTGGGCCAATTAGTCTCCACTACACTGTTTTTCTTGTCAGAGGAAATTTTTGCCTTCTACCTCAGCTCCTTTCTGGTGCTTCTTGGCATGTATTACTTTACTGTGAAGGAAGATCCTTCTCACATTCCAGAAATGAGTGTGTGCCCTTGTAAAATCAACAAGATTAAGAAGTTTGCCTTAAGGCAGTGATTCCTGCCTTAGCAAAATATACTGCAGAGCTGCATATCAACACTTCCTATCACCTATTAAAAAGAGGATGAAAATCCTGAATAATAATCTCTTCAAAACTGGAGATAAATGTTTTTTCATTTACACTTGAGTAATATTTCTAGCAGATATGTTTTTCATTTTGTCTTTTGTTTGTCAGCAGAAAAAGAAAGCCTGTTGCTGCAGAAATCAATCCCACCACCCTCAATGCAATCTTGTGAGATCACATCTTAGGAAGGAGATGTGCAAGAGAGCAGAACACAGGCAGTTCAGTAGTGCTGCTGCTGTCTCCCAGCTCCTGCTGCCAGAGCCATCCCACAGACCTCAGCGTAACTGCTAACGTACCGAAAGCAGAGCATGTGATCAAATCCTCTCCCAAAAATAGGTCCTTGGTAAGCAGTCATCTTTCCTCATCCCCACAGTGTCAGTGTTGAACCAGTGTGATTAGGCAGGGAGGACACTGATGAAGTACAGTAGCAGCAACCTTTTGGAAGAAAAGCAAAATAACAGCCCTAGTTGCTTGCCCTCTTTTCAGGAGTGCAGTGGTATTTATCCAGCATGTGAGAGCTCTTAGCCTCAGCCTTCTGACAAAATTTCTATTGTAGTTAATTATATTCTCCTTATCTACAAACCTCCCATGCTTCAGCTAGCTTGAGTGGAACTTTTCCAACCAAATGTTTTTTCAATGGAAAACTGCTGTTTGATTGAAAACAAAGCTCTTCTACGAAAGTGTCAACTTCAACAAAATCTGAAAAACAATTACAACTCCTTCAGTAAGGTTAAAATACCCTGCATTAACCTTTTCAGAACAGTGACTCCATTTTTCATTTTGAAATTACTCCTTCAGATTGCATTATATTTTAAATTGAGATTAAAGACTGGGGCTGAAAATGAAATTGTTTTGAAAATGTCACTTAAAGCAATTTGATTTTATTCTGCTTCAGAAGCAAAATAAATCTTGAAATCCTGAAATTTCCTGTGAAAAAGAAATTTTGTGTCCTTTGCAACTTTGCTCATTTGTTTTTGGTTCCATGCTATGGTGCATCATTACTGTATTCATTAAGGAAATTGTTGCATATTCTCCACATAGGACTTGTATTTCAGTCACGGTGACTGTAGCTCGGTCCTATAAAGAACCAAATTTTTCTCTCTTCCATTGCCACGAAGTCTTATGCTGACTTTCTATACTAGCATGTGTAAGAGCTCTGATCACTTGCTCTTACAAGTGAACTGCTGTTAACTTTTTAAAAATGTCACATATCACAGCCTGAACAGTGTGTCACTGAAAACCAGTCACATATTTCTGCTCTACGTATACTCAAGGAAAAGAGAAAGAAATCAACACACAAAGGTTCTGATGAAAAAAGCTTCTGAAATTTTCACAGCTGGGTGTCCTCCACAGAGAATGTCCTGTTCCTCCATTCAGATCATACTTCCCATATAACTTCAGCTGCTGGAGTGAGTACCACACACCAAACAGAGCAAGACAAAGGGAGGCTCCAAAACACAAGGATTTACAAGTTATTGAGAATATCTGGAATTGCATGTGAAAGTAAATTCAGAGAACACAAAGTTACTTAAGCGGCTATTGTAACAGTGTAGTTAGTAGATGGTGCCAAACATCCTTATATGACTTTCACTTCTGGATGGTCCTTTAGAGTAGAGCAAAACACAACAGATTGGTGTCAAGAGAGTGGTTTTTGGTGCCAGTTCAGGATGCACTTCAGGAGACGCAACTTCTGCCTTAGTACAAGGAAGGGCTCTATGTCCTCGGCACCTCTGAAAGCATGTCCCACGGATTGTGCTCACCAATTCTTACTGGAATAAAATGGTCTTAACATCTGGCCTCAATCTCATCTGAAATGCAATGGGGAGAATAATGCTAAAGTATTTCACAGAGTTGTCATGAAGTTCAGTTCAGTAAGTGGTCAAATAAAGTTTGCAAATACATATCATTCATAGATTCTCACCAGCTGAGGACCTGTCCTTGAATGCTGATTTAGAAGTACATATTCTACTTTAAACAAATCAGTCTACTTCTAAATGGTTCTTGCTTGAATACTAGATGATGAGATTTAGGAGCATCACAGTGTCACTGGGATTGTTAAGATCCATCAAAGAAAGTATCGGTAAAGCTGTAGTACATAAAAATAGGCGCTAGCATTAGAGAACATCTGCAGAAGACAGCTAGAAAGCCTAAGTCCTAACTCAGACTTCATTACTGCCTTGTCTCTTTAAGTTCATGCCAGTTAGTGCATTTTGGAACTCATGCATCTGGCTGATGCATAAACCGCATGAGGCAGAAATGTTGCGTCCATGTTTGTCATCCAACATAGGCTTTCTAGATGCTTGGAATGGATGAAAGCTACGATATCTGAATACAAAACAGGCAGTATCACAGCTCCTTGTAACAGGGGTACAAGAACTGAGGTCACCATCACTGGTGAAGTATGCTCTGACAGCACCAAGTGTTATCAGAAAACACTCATTTATCAAAACAAAGTCATTTTTGTGAAAATATATCTGGTTTGATACATCCTAATCAAACCACAGGTGTGGTTCTGATGGAGAGTTACCTGCCAGGAAAGATCCCCTTAGAAATCCAGGCAACCTAGGCTCCCAAAGGCAGGGACAGGATTTCTCGTCTCACTAGGCAGCCATGGTTCCCATATTGCCCAACTCCTAAAAACACAGCTCTGAAGTCCTTTCATGTCTTTGCCTTACTATCCTTGCAGGGGGATTCTGAAACTTGCTGTTTTTTCAGTTGGGTGGTTTGATGCTGCCAGCTGAAATCTTCCTTAAACAAGCAGGAAATATTTAATGCTGGACTGTTTGCATATTTCTGTAGAACACAAAAGAATACAAACCCATACCCCACTCAAAGCAATCAGTTTTGCTAGTGAGTCTAATGGATTTCTAAATCTTTTCTTGAAAATAATCTGATTAAACCTTCTTATGGTTCATGGTTACCTTCTAACACAATTTTGTGAGGTGGTCCACCTGGAAACTCTGGTATCAGCTCTTCACCCTGAACTCAAATAATACTCTAGGAGGCTTTGTTAAATTGCTTCAGATAATATGCTCAGCAATGCACAGACCAAAATTAGGTTGTCTATGAAATTAATTCATATTAAATGGTTGCTTTAATACCAAATGAAAAAGTAATTCTTCCTCTTCCTTTCCCCCCTCAGACTTTCTCATGCATGACTGAAGTTTCACTTAGGCTAAATTATCTTGGTGGTATATGGGGGGGAGGAGGATAGTTCTTTCATCCGATTTGCTCTTCATGTGTAAATTGTCTAATTACTAATCAAAAATGCACTTGGATTGTAGGAAAGATTTCTTTATTCAGTCAGAATTATAAAGTAGCAGATTTCCAGAGGAACTAAAAAATATGCAAGTCATGACAAAGTATTGATTGCATAATAATGTGATGTCAACAGCGCAGAATAATCATGTTTGCAGGTGGGAGCTTTACATACATTATACAGCAAAGGTTTTACTGTTGAAATGGAAATATAAATCGAGCAGTATGTATTTCTAGAAAATAAAGCATTATTCACATAGTAATACCCATCCTCTACATCATGATAAAGCGTTATGATCTCTCTCCTGGACTGACTAATGAAAAAGGAAAAATTCAGTGTTTGGAATTAAATCTGATGTGGATGACATTTAAGGTCATGAAAGGCAATCTTAGTTGTACTGAAATCTTTTAATCTTATTTGCAGATTATTCCATCAGTGGCTCCCTGGAGTTGCAAAAGGATTTTATTCTCATATCTTTATTATTTTATTGAATGTTGAAAGTGTAACATATTGTAAATTGCTCTTAATTTAAAAAAGTACTTTCTTGTCTCAACATCATAGCATTTGCACAGCTACAGGAGTACTGATCAGAAATATACCTGGGCAAATTCAATAGTGGCATATGAAGTGGTTGGATATAATTAGGTAAGGAAATTACTATAGGGGGTGAAGTACATAATCATACTTAATTGTGATTCAACAGATGTTCAGAATGACTGTAACTTACACCAATCTGATGTAACAGCCAAATTTGATTTTATGTTATATCAGGATGCAATTCCCATTGAAATCAGCAGGTCCAAATAATTAGGGGTGACAGACTACTGAATTCTGTAAGCAGGAATGCATTTGGCCCTGTTGCAAACACTGTGGCAAATTAAAGGGTCGTTGGTAGGTTTTTCCTCATCACGGTCATCACATTTTGTACAACTTACTGTTGCCTTTCCTTAGTGATGTTTAAGATGTTGCTGTTCTTCATACATATGTGAAACGCCTGGACTTAACCTCCAACACCTCTCTAAGGACTAAATTTCTCATTCGGCAACTGAATTCAAGATATCTTTCCAAACAGCCTGAGCAGCCAAGCCAAGAACAGTTTCTTGGCTGGACTAACAGACCAGCAGCACTGAGTTCAGAACAAGTCTGAGGTCCTGTCTTCACCCAGCCTGAACTGAAAGTTTTCTCAGCAAAGCTGTTATCAAAGCCTTTTCCTCACTGTTTTTTCTTCTTACCTCTGTTCACCTGGAGGTATGATCCACGGTTCCTGCGTTAAGGTAAAGAATGTATCTCTCCCTTGAATGACAGGAAGAGACAACAATGTGAGTGGCTTTAGCTTGCATGCCTGATTCAGTGCTGGAGAATCCCACCACAAAGACAATCTGAACCTGGTTTCTAATCCCTCCCCTACACAGGCCAGCCAGTCTGTGTCTAAAGGCACTTCATGTGGTTTTGAAGATATTTTGGAAAGACGCTAGAGGGTATGGGACAAATTGTCAAGAAGTGACAGCAGAACTTCAGTGATGAGGCTAAGCATGGGCAGACTCCATACTTCAGTGATCAGCCATGGCAGAAGTCCTCTGAGTAGTTATTTCAGTCATCTAACACCAAGCATTCCATCAGACCCTCTTTCCTGGCCTGGTCTCCCCTAGGCAGGAGAAGCCAGTGGAGAAACCCCACTGTGCATGTCCATTGATGCTGCATTACCTGGAAGCCAGGCAAAGCTGCAGGAGCCTTTGACACCAGTAGTGGCACCTGCAGGATCCCTGAGTCCTGGAGGTGAGGCCACCTCTCCCTGAAACCCATGTCACTGCATCTGCAAAGGAGCCTAGTACAGTGTTCTCTCACTACCTACTTCCATGCGTTTCTTGTAGGACAATCTGATTCATTTATTTCCTGGCCACTGCAGAGCTATCTCTGGTAGGTATTTATACAGCAACAATTGCAAACCACTTGTGCGTAGGTATTTATAGAGCACCAATCACATGCAGTTGTGCCTAATGACTGATATTAGCATGATGTGTCAAATACAAGATCTTTCTCTGAAAACAGCAGGATCCAAACAACTCGGCTAACGAAACAGGCAATGTAGAACATGTACGTGGCACCACCTTGCCTATCCTATTTTTGACCATTAAAATAAATTATATGGATCTCAAGTACATGAAAATAACGCAACAAGGCTAACTTGTATGCATGTCAGTGTCTCACAGCAAGGCTTACAAGAGGGGTTCTTTTCCCCAAAAGCAAACCCTTTGCATAAATCATCTCTTTGATGATAAACTAAGAGGACTGCTGCTAGCGCTCAGTGCAGGGGAGAATGGAGCAGCCGAGCTCTCCCTTTCCTGACAGCAATGCCTGGGTTCACAGCACGGTACTGTCCATACTCAGGCAATGCCCACATTGCAGCATGAATTAATGTCCAGTACCTGCAAGGTAGGTGAACATTAGACCCATTCTGTGCTCTGGGAAACGGTGAAGCTCAGCAACCTGCCTTGTGTTGCAGTTAAGTGATCAGCCTCGTGTTGCAGGCAGAATTTGACACACAGAAAGATGAACTTGCAGGACAGCACTGCTATCACAGCAGTCCCTCCTTCCCCTGTGCAGCTTCCCTCTCCCTCTTCTAGTCTCCACAATTAAATGAAATGGAGGTTATTTCAAAGTGAGTAACTTGCACTGGGTTATATGGGGCTGATTTATTAAGTGAAAATATTGTTGATATTACTCTCTCATAGAAGCAGAGACAGGGAAGCGGATGAGAGGAAGCACCAGAGATACACAGATGTAATCCACACTTGCCCAGAGAACAGAAGGACATACAAATTGTCATGCTGGCGCAGGACAGTTGTCTGGTTTATTTGTTATCGGTCTGCGGCACTGACCTGTACCAGGTGCTTTAGTGAAATGTTAGAAACGCTACTGACGTTGACTGTAAAATTACCTGCCCATCACGGAAATTTTTTTCTAACCATAAGCAATCAGTGGTTGGTCTATAACCTGATGGTTCACCTCCCCTGTCTTTGTGTATGCTTCTGTTCCTCTCCAGCCTAACTGTGAATATAATACATTAAGTATCTGCAAATTCATCAGAAATCTACCTACTGGATTGAATTCACAGTTTTCATGAGTTTAATAAGTGTCTCTGAGAGTCAGATTCTGCATTTGGAAATTGTGCTTGTCACACATGATATAGATGCATTTATTTTCTTTGAGAGCACACAAAAATAAATATACCTGAGCCAGAAATCTCCCACTGTGGGGAAAGGTGGCTCTTTCAACTACAGATACTCCTCTGCACCTGACAGAGAAAAAAACACAGTATAGCTACTCTCATGGACAGATGTTGCAACCGACTGCTTAGATGCTTAAGCATTTTTGCGAAGAGGTGTGCATGACTGGATGTTGCTTTGAAATCAAGCCCTGTGTGCCTGAGAGAGAGAATAGAGGTGTGCAAGTATAGTTTTCAGATCTATATGGACATACCTGTGCAGGTCTGTATACAGTTATTATCTATACATAGATATATATATACACACGCGCAGGCACACACACACATGTACAAAACTGGTGCATTCAGGAAACAGATTCCAAACTGGGAAATAAAACTCTTCCTTTATTCTCACAAAGGGGGGTGAGAACAGATTCTGCAGTATCGTTCCTGTTAGCAGACAGAGGCAGGCAGCATGATTGACTGATCAATTGATTTTGATCACAGTAATGGCAGAGATTTTGCTACAATGGCCAAAATCATGAGTTGGGAGCATTACTGCACTCTTTAAGTAAATGTTTGCAACTCAAAGGTGATACTTTACAAATTTTATCTGAGTCCCTCCCGCTATCACCATTACCACTGGTTTATACCTTTCAGTAGTGAAAAAAAAAACAGAAAGTCAATACTACCACTGCCATTTTGGTTTACCTTGAGTGAAAGTGCTGTCAGGTGACATTAGCAAAGGAATCAAATGCACATACTTGACAAGGTATGCTATTGTATGGCCACATCATGAGCAGTTCAAACTAAAAGGTGTGCCTTACATATATAAAATATATATGCAAAAGGTATACAATAATATGACTCACTATCAGCTGCTGGAGGTCTTAAAAAGCAAAGCAAAGTGTCAGGATATAATTTTTTTTTTTTTTGCTTTCATTTTATTAATAGCATGTCCAAAGAGAGCAACACTGCCCTTTCACATATTAGCCTTTGTGCCAGTTTACTCCTAGAAACTTTTCAAACAAACTGATGTTTCATGCTACATTCAGAGAAATTTTAAATAGAATCCACAGGTTTGATATACCTAAATCCTCCAGAATCTTGTTCTATTACTTAGAGTCTAAAGCTTTTTTAAGAGCCCTACCTTGCATAACTCTTTATGTAAAATAAAGCCTGTAATTTTTCATTTGCTAACTTCTGCAAACTCAGTGCTAACATTTCCAAAACACTTCTTTTCTCCCCACAGTCACACACCGGCCTCTTCTCTCTGTCCATGTAATCTCCCTCCCCATCATCTCTGTTTCACCTTTTCGCCCTTGCCACTATTCTCTTACTACTCAAGTGGCTCAGAGTCTCCTATCTATTTTCCCAAACTGCTCTTTTCCTTCCTTTTAATAGCGCTTCTTTACCAAGTATTCATTATAGGCTGTGCTTTCTGTTCTTTCTCCTGTTTCTCTACACATCTCTGAGCGATTTAACCCAGGCTACGCTGTATGAACTAACACACATCGTCTCATAGCAAAACCTATTCCAGCATGTTGCATATTTAATTTGTGAAAATTCACAAGTTATGGAAAAAGTAAAATGCCAAGAAAGTTTTTTGCAGATCTCTCTGTCCAATAGTGTCTTTCAAAAAGATTCAAACCCAGCAGAAACCCCAACCTTAGCACATACTTAGAGCTTTCTCCTGTTTCTGCAGTATGTGATATAATGGCTTACATTGAAAGGCCAACATACTTATCTTGAGATTTGACGATCTTCCTCAGTGTGGACTTCAGAATTTAAATGTTTCCATGCTCCCTTATCTAACACTTTATTCTTTCTCACATTCCTGTTATTTATATGGGTGCACAGTCAGAGTGGGTTAGCCAAAATCATTTATGGAAATGTATGCTGCTTAGTTTTCAAAAAGATTGTATTTCAGCTATCCTTATTTCAGATCACAGCACATGGGCTATCATTTAAAACTTGCAAATACTCAGAGAAATAGGGACAACTCCGCTAGCTTTGGTAGTAAAGGTGGTATCTAGCACAGACTGCATAAATGTTACATGTGAGCGTGAAAACACATACAGGATTTGCAAAATATACAAGCATTTTCAAAAACCCTTGCATTTGAAAATATCAGACGTTCCTTCTAAAGAGAAGCTAGAGTGACACAGAGAGAAGCTGTTTCCTAATCAGGTGCTGCCTGTACCCAAGCAGGGTAATCTAATTTGCAAGTAGGTGACCTATATGTCTGGACATACCTGATTATTTATTCAACTAATCAAATTATATTGTGTCATTTGACGATAGGATGTACACAGTGCTGACACGATGTTATTTTTTGTCACCAGATAAGGGGAATTGATTCTAATCTGTATTACTTCTGTTAGTCATCAACTCTTACACCTAGACCAGCCAAGGGAAGCATGAATGCATTTTGTGAAGTTCAATAGCACACATATCATTAGGTCATAGTAAAGATATGCATCGTTGAACAAAAAAAAAACAGTGCCCATCATCATTTGATCAACTTTCTCTATGTACCAGTAGTTTAAGGGTGAAAGTACCCTTCTGTCCCTCTCCCACCAGACAATGTGATGTACTTGCCCATTTCCACTTCTTCATTTTTTCCCTTCCGTCACCATCTGGTTTTAGGAAGAGACCACCACGTGTTAGACTGCATCTTCTGAGAAACCTTGCCTCTTGCTATCCCCAAAAGCACTGAAATCTTAGGAATACCCTCTGCTCCCCCGTGTGCACTTGCGATGCCTGTTTTATAATTAATTTCGTGTGTCATAACCCAGACAAAACCTTGTCTTCTTTTTTTTTTTTTTTTTGATAGACTGATTTCATCCTCTAACCATATCTCCTGCAAAGGTCAGTGAACAATTCTTCTGAGATACCTGCCAGGGGTGGGGGACTCATGGTGGGGGGGATGTGTGTCTGTGCGACCTGGTGAGGAGCAGCAACTGAGGCCTCAACAGACCTCGATATTTATCACATCCTTCTCCCCCTCTTTTTTTTCGATAACCCAGTAGATTATTTCAGTGGTGAGGAGGAGCAGAGAGAGAGGGTGCTGAGGACTCAGTGGGAGGAAAAAAGCTTTTAAAATATGTAATTATGAGCCGCTCAGAGAGCGGGCAAAGCCTCCCCTGTGAGAAGGGATGGGAGGGCGATGACAGTAATTGTCGTTGTCGTTGCTCCCACGGGTGGGGGGCTCTGGCCCCCGTTCCGCGGGAGGAGGGGGGGCCCGGGAAAGGGCGGCCGTCTGGTCGCGACTCCCAGTGTCGAAGTCGCCGGGACTCACCGCTGCCACCTCCGTGACCCTTCCTGCGCCACCGCCGCGGGTGGGAGCTCCGCCGCCCCACGCATCGCGGCCGTCTGCGCCCCCCCCCCCGGCCCCGCTGCTCCGAGGAAAGGCCCGGGGCGGGGGGCGGGGGGGAGCGGCGGCCCCGCGGCCGCCCGGGCCGCGGCTGCTGGAGGGCGGCGAGGGGAGACACGGGGGACCCTGCCAACTCGGGCGGCGTTGGCGGCAGCGGAGCGGGGCGCCGGGCGTGGCACCGAGCCGGCGGCACCGGGCGCCCCGGAGGAGCGGGTGGCCGGGCCGGGGCCGCCGCCGCCGCCCCACGCCTGTCTGCCACGGGCGGGCGGCTACGGCCGCCGCGCTCCGGCGCGTCCCGGGGAGCGCCCGCGCCTCGGCGGCGGCGGCGGAGCCCGGCCCGGCTCCGCCCGGCCCGGCCGCCGCTTTGCTGGGGTCTGGCCGGCGCTGCCCCCCCGGCCCGCTTCGCCCAAAGGGCGCCCGTGGTGGAGAGCGTCTTCTCCCCGGAGCAGCCCTCCCCTGGGGCGCTGGACGGAGTAAATACAACTTCAGCTGCCGTGGCCGCTTTCATCCCTTTCCTTCCCTCCCCCCACCCCCCCCCCCCCGCCTCCTCTGCTCGCCTGAAAAGCGCAAACTTGCGCTGAAATGGCACCGCGACTGGTACGCGAGTCTAAGCAGCCCATTAAATACGATCAACGTACCGTTTGCATGGAATGAAACCTTTCCCAGTCCTGATTGCTCCAAAGGGGAATCACGTCCTACCTCCCACCTTCCCAATCTTCATTCTCCCAGTGTACACACGCTTGTAATTACTGGTGATTGTGCTAATGCAGCCCTGAGCAAAAGCTCGCTGGTGCTGTGGAGAGGGAAGGCAAAGGAAATACCGTTAATTTAAGGCATTATACATGTGGATTATGCTCGCTCTTTTCTACACCACCCTATAGATACTGCACGTTAAGCATCAACCCAAACATCAGCGCCTCGTTTCCTAGTCTCCTTTTTTTTCCCGTGGGGTTTTTTTTTTCCCCCCTCCTTTTTCTTTTCTTTTTTTTTCTTTTTTTTTTTTTTTTTTTTTTTTTTACGGATCACCAGGTGATCTGGAAATAAATGATGGATCGCTTCGTGGACCGGCGAAAGGAAAGTGAGAAGACGATTTGTTAGTCCTGACTCTAACCGAGGAAAATGCTGCCTGATATCACTCCTGCCGTGATTGCTTCTTACATAACTCTGTATTCGCCGCCGACCGCTTCGCTCGGGGGGGACAGGGGGGACACGACGACCCGAGTATAATATCACGTCGGGCCTTCTCCGCACTCGATTCCCCTCCTTCAGGCGAGCGGGGCTTCGAAGCGTGATCATTAACTTCGGTGATCATCATTTGGTTTCTTTTGAAGGAGGCTGAACGGTCTTTTTCTTAACCTTTTTTTTTTTTTTTTCATTTGTTCAGATGACATTCCCTGTTCCGCTGGCCCCCGCGGCGTGCACACACACACGCACACACGCACACACACTCACACCCCTTTTCTTTTCATCATCAGCAAATAAAGATTAGGTGGGCAGATTATAGAAAGCGTTTTCAGTCCTGTGCTGATCTTTATTCCAGAGCCTTTGTGATGATATTGATGATGATGATGGTCAAGTGGACAGTTTGATTTTTGTGTTTGGAGCTAGTTATAAAGAATCAATATTATATCAAGGGGTAACTTTCGTGATAAAGGACTTTAACCACTCCGGCTATTCATCATAAGTCTGTAGCAAGCAGATAGGTCAAAAGAAATTATATTGCACTAAAGAGTGTGTCTTCTTATCTCTCCTATACCAGGGGAATAAGGGACAAGCCGATCGATACAGTAGCTGCTGTATACTTCTTGCAATTATCAATAGCTGATTTCGTCTTTTGAGGCCTGCATCTATTAATACAAACTAATAATAATCTTCTGAGCATATCTGTAGCCAAGGGGATGAAAGTTTTTATACTTGACGGCACTATTTATATAGCTAGAGTTAGCGAACAATGTTACATCGTTTGTGTGTGTGCGTATGCGTGTGTGCGCGTGTGTGGTATGCATATATATATACATTTTAATATTCATCTCACTTGTCATTTTCGAAAGCATACAGATTTTTCCAAAGGGGCTCAGAGCACTGATTCTGTACGCCCGCTGTGTTCCTCCGTGGACTTCCTGGAGTATGTGCTGACAGACATGCGTCGCAATACAAATACCGTGGTTTAACATATACGGCACCTATGCATCTATCTATATTGAGCATGACATGTATGTATGAGCTTAAATATATGTTGCCTTGATAACACCCCCACAACTGTGTGTATTACAATCATTCCACGAAGTGTGTAAAATTGTTGGTTAAATTAATGTGTCATCTGTTAGGTTAAAGGAAGGAAGTGGATGGTAATTGGTGTTCGCTAAGTGTGAACATAAGCTTTTGTGTATATGAATCGATGTTTATTTAGATCCAAGGGTGGCATGATATTAAATACAAGGAAACGTAACTTAAATGTTTAAGGCAAAACGTTTAGGCGTGGTTGTGCTGTAGACTGGTTCTGTAAATCTCGTGTGGGGCTAGTTCCTTCCCACAAAAAAATTGTAATAGAAAAGAAACATCTTTATAATTGACATTTGACATGCTGTTTGGGTTAGGCTGTGGTAGACCAAGCACAGATTTCCCTCTGATGGAAACATTTATCATCGTGATTGCTGCAGAGTGGCAGGTGGTGTTATCAATTACCTCTTCTTACCAATAATAATATTAGTATGGTAATATCTTTGCTCATGTGAGAACGAATTAGCGGTCAGTTGTTGCAGCTTTAAACAGACAAAATTGTGCTGGATTTAACCCCAGGGTCCTCAAACAAAAGTTGTGGCGCATAAAGGGGGTGGGAAGATGCTACTTCAGCTTGCCGGGAAGAGTAGGAGACGATAGAAAACAAAGCCCCAATAATTGCACGCCCCTTCGAATAAAGTTGCTGAGCAAAATAATAACTATAAAAGACAGTAGATGGATTGCACGAAACGTCAGATCCATCTTATCCGCATGTTGGTAACTTTGATGGGTTTAAAAACAACAACCTCGTATAAAGCGTAAGTGTAGACAGAACTACTTATACGCTCTTTGCAGAGTCAATCTTGTAGATAAGCTTTCTGAAGGTTTTTATTAACCCTGAATAAGGATGAAAATTAAAGCAAACGCGTAACTAGGTGTCCTATTAACGTAAAAAATATAGTTGGTAAATAATATTATTAAGCAGGCAGAATAATAACGTGTCGCTTCTGACGATCAAAGCAACATCGCAAAAGAAGACGACGATTAACAAATTAGATTTAATTACGGAGAGAAAAACAACTTTTGCTTCCCATCACCAGTAAAGTATTTTAGCGGACCCACCAGTCACGGCAGGGGGAGGCGAGCGGGCGCGGTTTGCGCCGGGACACGCGTGACTGCCGGCCCCACAGCTGCCGCGCACACCTGCGCGGTGCCGCGTCCCCCGCTCCTCTGCGCGCACCTCCCTGTGTGGGCGCGCAGAGATTTACGCGGTAAGCGATTTCCCCCCCCCCCCCCCCCGTCGCCTCCCCGCACCTTAGCGGCCGTGTTTTTCGCAGCCCAACTTCAGCGACTGCATCATTTTTATTTTTTTTTTTTTCCGCCCTCGAGTCAGGAAGATTAATTAAAAGGTCCGTGGAAAACTTTGCGGTGTAATGGGGAGCCGGGGGAGGGTGAAGGCAGGGGCCGGAGGAGACGCGTATCACTTCATAACTTTCCACTCGCCTCCCGAGCCCTCTGCACTGTCAGGGTTTTCCACACAGCTCGGGTAGAAAGTTTCCCCCGGCGATTTGCGTCGGTCCCGGCGGAGCGTCCCGGCGGTGCCCGCCGGAGCGGGGGCTCCGCGGCGCGTTCCCGGCGGGGGGGCGGGGGGGGGGGGGGGGAGGGAGGCAGCAGCCGCGCCGCCCGGCAACTTGCTCAGCGACCCCCGCGCGGCGCGGCGGGTTTTTTATTCCGAGAGGAAAAAGTGGGAAGGCGAGCGGCGTGAGGGAAAAGAAAACCATAAAATGTATCACTTGTAACCCTAGAATATGTTAATGTCAAGAGATACAAATCTGGTAATTATGCCTTTCTTGCCTGTTGTGTTCTCCATTGTTCATTAAACATTAAAGACGGGATTATTTAATTTTCCACTTAAACATTCTCTCACGTTCCTCAAAATCATATTAATTTTCAATCATTTCACTTTTCACAAAGGACAAAGTTTTGGTTTTGTATTGCTGTCAACGAGCTGCCTTATTTTATTTTTTTTTTCCTTCCACGTCGAGCTATAAGAAAGACACTTATAAACCGCTCTTCAAGAAATCGTCTGCTGCTGGGGGAACTACCAGGCACTGAGCAAGAGAAAACGCCAAAGTTTAGGGGGGGAAAAAAATGTTGCCTGAGCAACATCAACAAATCCTTTCAAAAGATGACTGGCTGAAAATCGACACATTTCTGGTACTACTGCAACTGGGGAGAAACGCCCGGGCGAGGTGAAAGTGCGCCCGCTCTCATTCCAGGCAAAGGTTTCGCTCGCCAAGGGTAGCTGAGCCCCCTCACCCAAAGCCAGTCGGAGAAAGGTACCTCCCTGCTCTTGAGGGAGAAGCCCTGACCCCAGCTCCCCACTCGCGGCTGCGGTGCTGAGGGTCACTCGGGTGCCCGCAGATGCTCGCTTCCACCTGCGCTCCGCCGGCTGCACGGCGCCGCATAGACACGCACACTCGCGCGTAACACTCGTACTATTCGGGGTGCGCCGGGTGCGGTAAATCCCGACTTTTGACGGGGGGGGGGGGACCCAAATAAAATATGCTCAATTAATGGGCGCGTCCCCTCCCACTTCATATTAGAAAATTACATCAGATTTCAGCCATCGCGGTCGTCTCCAGATATTTTCAGTGAGACGCTCTCAGTGCGAGCAAACTTTCAGCAAGGGTGGATGCACGGAGAGGGGATGCGTTAGAATTTATGGCCGGTAAACAAGTTTCTTAATTATAGAGCGGGCAGTCATTGCGAGGGGTCTCGTGCACACATCTCGCTGAACGAAGGACCGAAAAGTACACTCGCCTAATATCTAAAATGCTCTGATTTGGCGTTTCAGCGTTGTTTCCGTTAAGGGTCGTGCCTGTTTCCAACGAATACCTGCACCGCAGAGATCGCTGACGGTATGCATGTCAGCAAACTGTCCGGAGTGGCCTAAACTGTCGCCTCTAACTTTATTTGGTTTGCCTAGCCACATAAAAGCGGGGAATCAACCGAAAGCCCAGAGACGCGGTATCACGACGCACGAGATAAAGCGAGCTATCAGCAGGGAAAGTTTACACAGAGGAGCCTCCCAAAGCAGCCGGGGTCAGTGTGTTTTAAGGACTAGGGCTGGATTACGCGGGCTGGGGTGGGGGTATTAGGAGGAAATCCCTTTCACTGATCCCCGGCCCCAGACGTGGGTCGCCCTGCCGCCCCCGGCAAGGTGGGCTGCGCCTCCCTCCGCGCCCCAGCCAGGGCCGCGCCAGGGCTGCTCCGCCGAGCGCGGTGCGGAGTGGGGGGCGGCGGGGCGAGCGACACGCAGGGACCCCTCTACGACTAACAGTTAAAAAAAAAAAAAAGAAAAAAAAAAGAAAAAAAACACAGTGGAGGGGATCTCAGAGTCCGCGGGAGGAGCCCCCAGCCCCCAAACCACACAGAGGCGCGGAGCTGCGCGCTCGGGCCGTGCGCGCAGTGCGGGCCCCTGCGCGGCGCGGTGGCGATCGGCGACGGCCGGGTACATCCTAGCGGCGGGCGCCTGCCATGGGAGCCGGGCTGGCCGCGCTCCCCGCCCGCCTCGGCGCAGCGGGGGGCGGGCACCCCCGGCCCCGGGGAGCGGCAACTTGTGGCGGCGGCGGCCGGGGCGCTGGGGCTGCTGCTCGGCGGCGGGGCCGCCCGCCTCCCCGGGGGACGGACGGGGCGGGAGGGGACGCGAAGGCGGCGGGACGGGGCGGGGGAGGCTCGGCCCGGCTCCCCGGCAACTCGTAATGCGATAGAGGGGAAGGCGGGGTGGGGTGTGTGTGTGTGTGTGTGTGTGAGGGAAGTCTCTCCCTCCCCCCCTCCTCACTTTTACAAAAAAAGGGGGGGCCTGGGAGAAAAGCCGCTGTTGGGAAAGTGCGTGCAGAGAGGGAGGCTCGGAGGCGGCGGGGAGCGGATCGGGCTGCGGGGCTGGGGGCAGCCCCGGCGGCAGCCCCGGCAGCGCGGCACGGGAGGCGGAGGAGGAGGAGGAGAGTAGGAGGAGCCGCCGTGTGACCCGCACCGCTCCCAAACTTGAAAGTTTATCTGCCCGAAATCAACAGCGGCCGCGGTGCGCGCACCGCTCCTCGGCACGGAGCGGAGGCATCGACCGGGGAAGCCGCCGCGCCGGGAGCGGCCGCCGGCGCCGCTGCGAGCCAGGCAAGGCAGGGGAGGGGGGTCCACCCCTGCGACAACAACAACAGCCACCCCCCACCCCCCAAATCTGGGAGAGGATCGATACTATTTGCTGGAGACCAAGGACTTGCTCATCGGCGCACACGCGGGACCGCTGTCATTAGCGACCAGGACACACGGCTGAGCCGGGGGGGGGTGGGGGGGGCGGTGAGGAGTGTCACGAAAAGTCATTCCAACCTGAGAGAGAGAGAGGGAGAAAGAAAAAAAACTTCCTACCAATGGACAACAGGAAGTGACCACCACCACCAACGGGGAGTCTCTGCTTGGAGAAAGAAGCTGCAAGACAAAGAAGAAGGAAGGAGAGGTGAAAGACAAAACTGCCCAAGGTCTTCTGCGTGTGCGTGCGTGCGCCTTCGAGAGAGGGGAGAACAAAAGTCAGCCGGGAAGGAGAGACAGAGAAAGAGCGACGGAAAAGGAGACAGGATGGAGGAAGAGCTAAAGACAAGCGTGTGAAGATCGAGGAGAAAGAAGAGCAGAGCAACACACACGCACGCCGAAAAGAAAGGGAAAAAGAAAAAGCATACACAAAAGTTTCTTTTCCTCCTGGGAAGAAATTACTCACACGCACACAGAAATCAGATGCCTTGCAGATCAACTTCTGCGGAAAGAGAGACCAAGAGAGAAGAAGACGCAGAGTGATGTGAAGAAAGAAAGAAAGGAAGAAAGAAGGAAAGAAAAGAAAAAACAAAAACAAAAACAAAACCAGAAAAGCAAGCAAAGAGAGCAGAAGGAAGCAGAGCAAAAGAAACTGAGAGCCGGGGGGGGGAAGAAAGACAGACAGAAAAGCGAAGATCGTGACCTCCCCCAACAAGTGAACCTTGCACATATGTTGTGTAAAGTGTGTGCAAAACAGAGCCCTCCTGCGTGGTGCGTGTGTGTTTCGCTGCCGCCGCCGCCGCTGCTGCCGCCGCCGCCGCGGTCGGTGCCTCTCGCAGGCGGCGCTGCCGGTGCCGGGGAGACGCATCATTTGGCGGAGCGAAGCGGCTAATTGCGGAGCCCCGTCCTTCATTTACATATGCAGCCTGAGTCCGCTGGAGCCGCGCCAATCCGCGCTCGCCCCCAGCACCATTAATCGCCATGCATTATTCACAATCATAATTACAGAGCCCCATGCGCGCTCCGCGCAGCCGCCCCAGCCCGCCGCGCACACCCCGCCGCACCGCGCACACCCCGCCCGGCTGATCCCCCACTCGCTCACCCGCTCACTCCCAGTTTGGTTGGCTGGTTCGCGGTGCTTTTTTTTTTTTTTTTTTTTGGTTGGTTGCCTTTTCTGTTGTTTGTTTGGTTTGTTTTGCAACTCGACTTTTATTTGCGAACAGTTATTTTCAGCCCCCACCCCCCCCTTCCCTCGCTCCCAATTCCTCCCCCCTTTCCACCTCCACGTCGCTGATGCCTCTGCAAAAAGCAGAGTCAAGACGGCTCAGTTAGCAGCATGTCTCGTCGAAAGCAAGCGAAACCCCAGCATCTCAAATCGGACGAAGAGCTGCAAGCGGAGGTAGTTTCTGAGCACGGTAAGGGCTCCCGGCGCCTCTTTCTCCTTCTCTCTCTCCTTTTGTGAGTGTGTTTCGGATGGAGATAGGTGGATTTATGGTGATGGTGAACATGGGAGCGCAATTACTCTGCAGCGGGAGAATGGGAATTAGAGCAGCTGGGGGAAGAGGCAGCGGAACTGAGAAGTTAGCAGTTTAGCCAAGTTTCTGCAGCCCACCCCCTGACTAACCATCCCTCCCAGCAGCTCCCCCCTGGCCTCCCGAGCGCTTTTATCGCGGCTGGGCTCGGCGGCGGGGCGAGGCCCTCCCTCCCCACGCACCCGGGTTCGGGCAGCTGCAGGAGCGGGCACCCCGGAGAAGCGCCTGCCTCCTCCTCTTCCTCCTCCTCCTCCTCTCCGCTGCGCTCCCTCTCTCTATATTTTTGGGTACCCTTTTTTCTCCTCCCCCGCTCCCCCCCGGTGGAGGCTCCGAGGAGCCACGTTCCCCTCGCCCCGCCGGCAGGAAAGTTGGGGCGGCCGGGGCCGGGGTGCCCTGCCTGGGGCTGCGGGCTCTCGGGGGGTCCCGGGGGCTGCCGGGCCCCGGGGCGCGCCCCCGGGGCAGCCCCACCGCGGCCAGTGGCCGGGACTCCTCCCCGCCGCCCCGAGCCGCCTGGCGCAGGCTGGAGGCTGGAGGGGGGGGGGGGGGCGGCGGCTTTCTGGGCCGCCCGCTTGGGCTTCGGGCTTCCCCGGCCGCTCGCCCCCCTCCCCCCGAGAGCGGGGGGCCCCGGTAGGAGCGGGCAGGGCCGCTCGGGTGCGCGGGGCAGCGGAGGGGGGTTCGTTATTTTCGAGAAGGTTGAGCAGCAGCTTTTCGCCTCCCCCCTCCCTGCGTTGCCTTCCCCCCTTCTCCTCCCGGCTCTGCCGCGACTGTAATTATTATCGGTGGTAGGTGACACGGAGTGCCACCACCGCCACCAGCCCCTGTCGCGCCGGCTGCAGGCAGTGGGGAAGGGTTATTTTCTCGCCCATCCGCCATTCTTTGCTCCCTCCCCACACGCAGGCACAGGCACACTTGCTTTTATGCATCTGGGCTGCCCAGGCTACTAGTGAACAAGTGTCCAAAGCTGGAAAGATTTGGACTGTGCTCACTCCTTATTTCCACTTCGCTGTAATTTTTTCGAGTAGAGGGCTGCGGGGTTTTTTTCCTTCCTTTTTTTTTTTTTTTTAGTTTTAATTTCCTTACTAGTCCTTGCTATTGCAGTGTGCAAAGGCATGCCACAGCCCATACTCACTTTTCCTGGGCTAAGTTCAGAGCTTCCACTTGAAAGTTTTTCTTTTCCTCTGTGCACAGGGCCCACTGCTTGCTTAGTTTCTCACATAACCAAGTGGGAGCCCCAATGTTTTCTGCTTTCTGTGTAGGCCCCTTGCTCCACTGTTTTATCCCCCCTCTCCCTCCCTTCAAAAAGAAAAAAAGTAATTCTTCTGCTTCGAAACTATAATGACTTTTAAGGTGCATCTGTGGGGAGAGAAAGGCAGCAAAGTTGAAGCCTGAGGAGGATTTTGACTATTGTATCTGAACTTTACAGACCTGAAGCTTAAGGCAGCATGAATCCACTTCATCAGGTTAAAACATCTGTCAGACTGGCAAATCGTTAAGCCTCCTGCTCCTTCCCAGGGTATTTGGGGAGCCAGGGAGTGAGTCCCACACTGTCCAGGGCTGCTAAGGGGGCTACTCAACCTGCTCCAGGAAAACCCTGGGTGTTGACAATAACAGACACACAGAGAAATGCTTCCTTCTGTCACAGCAGAGGAGCAAAGCGGTGTATTTTCCAAATTTATTTTTTTTCTTAGGAAACAGTGGTTGTGTGAAATAAATTAATACAGGCAAGCAGATGAGAATTAGTATTTTATTATGTAAACAAGATTTGTTGAGCCCAGTCTCTGTTGGGGTAGGTTCTAGGTCTAAGAATTTATCACTAGTGTGATAAACTTTTACATGCTCTGAATCCATTTCAATACAGAAAAATAAAACCCCACTACTTCATTATGACACTCCTGGCGAGTTAATAAATTGAAAAAAATTGTTAAACTAGGTTTTTGTTTTGTTTTGTGAATCTTATCTATGTAGCCATGTCACCCGAGATTAGAACAAGAGATATGCTAAAAAGAAACGCTTGCATATGGTGGGTAGATTAAGGACAAAGAATCTTTTTGTCATGGAAATGTTTTTTTTTTTTCCCCTTTTTTGGGGGGTTTTGTTTTGTTTACTTCATCACATAGAATTTCTCACACTTGGTTTGTTTTGTATTGCCCTCAATGACTACATGATCAAATGAATGGATTTATTTCTGCCGAATGAGAAAGACAGTCTTTCCATCAAAAGGACTACATTGCATCCCAGTGAGGAATTTTAAAGCGTTATTATTGTGGTCCCTGAATAGCACAAAATCGGCTTTCACAGCAGCCCTAAAATGCAACAATGTAAATACTTTTCAGCCTTAGAAGGCTGTTATCAAAATGTGCTATGTTTCCTTTTATTAAAACATATTTTAATTAATAGAGTGAAACCCTTCACAGTTAACAATTAACAAGCTAAAGTAGTGCTGTTGGTTTTGCACTTTCATTTGAGAAATGTGAACAAGGTGGAGACAGGATACACGAGTAGAGGGCTATCTAGTGCACATTAGTGTAATGTAAATCATTTACACGTTATATTAGGAAGCCTAACGATTGCTATACTGAAAGCAATTTTATAGGCCAGATATAATGAGCGCTCCAAATCTCATGAATTAAAACACTTCTTGTCAAGTCAGTGTTCTTCGTTTCTGTTCACAGCTGTAATCAAGATATTGCTACAGTTCCTGAGCATATTTTGCAACAGGCCAAAAATAGTTTGCACAGTGCAAGAATATTTGTCGGTTTTAGAAAGCAAACTCTTTAAGCAGTATTATTTGATGCATGTAGCCTTTTCACTAATTTGGCTGTTTATCTTCAAAGGTGGAAGTTGTTGTTAACACAAGATTAAGCAAATGAAGCTTATTATTTATTTAATGAAATCGTGTTTAATATCACCCTAAAATAGATTTTATTAAGTGAAGCATTTCAAAATGAATGTCCCATAAACATAATCCACAGGGTGAAGGGACATTCATAGTAGCAGGGAGAAGCCTGGCAGTTTGGGGAGCAGAATGCAAGATAAACATTAGGCCAGATTTTAAGCTGACTGGGCTCACCATAACTTTCATGCTACCGTTACCACAGAAGTTTTAGAATCAGAACAAATAATTTTATAGCTAGCTTGGGCTACAGCTAACACAACTGCATTCAAACAGGGCAGTGTCATGATGGTGAGAAATTGTTGGAAATCTGAAGATAATTACCAATGTCATCAACTAGAGATTTACACTCAAAATCGTTTGAAATTATTTGTCAAAAGTGAAATGCTAAAAATACATTTTTTAATAATCTTGAAAAGAAGTGTTAACAAACAGCTGGTGATGATATATTCCTTGAATGATTGCACTGTAGAAGAGTGAACAAAAGATACCAATTAAAAAAACCCACTTTGAGATTAGTAAATTAGAGATATGATGGAAATCATTTAAAAACCAGCAGCAGCAGGACTCAGATGACTGCCTGTCGAATACAATAATCTGAGTTTCTCAGTAAATGTAAAGCATTGTAATAGCTGGAATTACATTTCTAATACACTTGCCTAATTCAACAGATTACAAACAAATCAGAATTATAGATACAATGCACATGCTTCAACTCTGATTAATTTTTCTGTTAAACCGCAGATATAGCATTTGTATTTTCAAAGTAGGGATAATAAAAGGTTGGGTTTTTTTGTAACGCTGAAAAGTGATTCTTAGAGTGGGCAAGTGAGGTTCCAGTAAGGGTGATGACAAATGATGTTTTGGACTTTTTCATGCAAAGTTTCTGGCAAAGACATATCATTGTTTAGTCTGAAGTGGAAGGGATACTTTGTAGTGAACTGTGTAATGGACAGTTTTCTCATGTGCCTTTTGCAATCAGTTTTTTAAACATAGGACCTGTGTCCCCCCTGCTCCTTCAATACATACAACATAGTCTAAACTGATGGATCTTTTTCATCTGGTAAAGTGGGCTTGGGCTGTGCAGTTCTGAGCAGTTCGTGACCGCACTCGGTATTTTTCTGGAGTGTGTACACAGACACACATGCTCCGCTACAGCAATGACACAGTTCGCTGTGGAGCAGCTAAGCATGTTCACTCTACCTGCATATACAGAGGGTAAAAACACATTTTGGAGGGACATTCCTATGTACAAAATAGTGGTTATTCCACATCGGTTAGACACCATTGCCTTTAAAACTTGAGAAGTCACAAGCTGCTGTCAGTAAACATAAAACTTAGGTGATTTTTGCACATGTTTGTTCTGAGGCAAATGTAAGAGAAGGCTTTTTGTTTTGAAGAATAAAGGCCAAATAAGTATTGCTATAAATTGTCCCTTTGATAAGGAATAGTAATTGAAACTTTATACAAATAGTTCTGCTATTACGGTAGAGACTTAACATTCAAACTATGTAACATCTGTATTTGTATAATATTTAAAATCTTCTGTTTTGAACTGTGTTAGCAATAGGAAAATATTTAGAATAATAAGGAGACTACAACAATCAGCCAGTTTGCTGATGTATGTAAAACAGTGAAAGGAGACAAAACTGGGTCAGATTTTATCTGGTGGTGCTGATTTTGAGGAAGTCTCACCATCTCCTGAGGTAGACAGTAAGGCTTTTTTTTTTGGAGTGGAAGGGAGGAAATTTTGGAAGGTGTTGGTTTAAATTCTGTGTAATTAAACTATTAATATGCATACATTTAGCTGTTGGAAATTACTTCTTGCCTAAGTAAGAGGAAAAGCTACAATTCAAAAAACGGGTGGCATTTTAAAAAAAGAGTAAAAATAAACAAATTAATAATGAGTATTAGTGCCGTTTCTGAAAAATAGTTTGAGTTCTGGGAAGATTTTCTGGCTATCTTTCTTTCATTTGATTTGTTGACTGCCAAGCCAGGACAAGCACATCTGTTGACTATCCATCAGTCAGGACATGAGTCAATCACTTTTGCTGATAATAAACCGGGTCTGGCATGACATTAAAATAGTTAAGTACTGACACATTTTCCAAAATAAAGCATGTAAAAATAATTTCTTTCATAATATTTCATCTGTAAAGTAAGAGCAATTTGCTATTTTGTTTTTCAGAGGAATCATCAGTAAATCTATTCCCAGCAGTAAATTTTTATTGAATTATACATTTCAATGTAAAGGGCCAAAATCCTGTTTCCTTTACCCTCTTAAAATTTCCCACTAAATGTAGTGAAGGTTTTCCATTAATTAAAAAGAGGGAAATTAGGCCAAAATATACTTTTAGGAGCTGGTTCAGTTACAGTGCTGTTGGACGTAGAGTGCATTTCTTCTTATTGAGGAAAACCCCTTCAAAATTGGGAAAGCCAGAAAAATAGTTGTTTAAAAGGGTGACAGCAAACCATAATGAAACGCACTTAAAAACTGTGTTTCTTTTAAGTTGAAAAGTGAAAAGGTAGTGGACCGAAGAGTGGGCCCTTTAGTATTGCCTTGCTGTTGTTAGGGTACACAAAGTGAGCACTCTTGAACAATATTTCTTATGGGGTAAGCTAAATCTTTAAAAAGAGCCCTTCTGAACCTCTTATTGCCAGTCTCTAATACTGGTTCCAAACACACCCCCCACTTTCACCACTCCTCCTCCAAAATTTGGACCCTATCACTGGTTGAAAAAGAAACACCAAAAAACGTCCAAACTTCTGACCTGGAGAGCGAGGCACGCCGAAATATTTGGGAAGGCTGTTGACCTCCTCCAGGAGCTACCGGCCGGCCGGCCAGGGTGGGTGCGTGGGGCATGGGTGCGGGAGGCGCAGGTGGGTGCTGGGTGGACGGGTGGGTGCTGCCGTGGGCGGCCAGCGGGCCGCTGCAGGAGCCCAGCCTGCAGCCGGGGATGCGGGGGGATTGCGGAGTGCCAGAGAGCTTCCCCAGGACTCTCCCTGAGGGTGGGTAGTTAGAAGTGCTTTGACAAGGCTTGCTGATTTAACCTTTGCCTGCTTTGCCCTGCCAGGGGTGGCCACTAGATGTCAAGCTCATAATACAATTAGTACATCTGTGCAGTTGACCTTGGCAGCACGGCTTACCACTGTTCTGTTAAGTGTTAACACTGAATTTGAGTGTTAACTAGAGATCCCTCTGAGTTTGCTACATGCTGTACAGCTTATCAAATGCCCATCTAGTTCAGCACAAGTGTTTACAGTTCTTAAAGAAGGAAAAAGGTTTCCTTTTGTGAAGCCCAGCATCTTGAGCTGCTTAATTAACCCTGCAGGTGCCACAGTATTTTTGTTTCAGTTAATCAAAACCAACTCGCTATTCAGTGTTTCTGGAGATTCCTCTACTGGTGCCATTTGATATTTTTATTTTATGATTTTATTGATGTAGTAATATTCCCAAAGCTGGAAATGATGAACGCTAGTGAATTTGTTTAGCTCTTTATGTGCTTTGCTATCCTGTGCAATACAGCCATATACAGAATGGTAAATGAGCAGAAGGACTGAGCTGCACAACTGGCATCGAATCACTCAGGTTTGCTGTTTCAAGCACTCCTGCATGTGAGAAATTTTACCCAGAGGAGTAGTGCCATTGAGTCTCATATATGTAAGTTCAGTTTTGAGACGCTTAGGAGATGCAGGTTTGGGTCCTCACGTTGGCTTTTCCTATTGTGATCCTCCAAACACAGATTTGTCAGCGTTTCTGTGGCTGTTCAGAGAGTGGCTGGCTTCATTCTGCAAGGTGTTAGAGTTACGCAGTTCAAGATGTAGTTAATTATATACTTACCAAGAGCACTAGATTCTCCATAGCTTTCCTTCTAGTTGTTTCGGTTTGGTTTGTTTTTCCAACGTCTTTTTCATATCAGCTATGTTAGAAGTACTGACCTCGATTTTTTTAGGATTCTCAATAAAACTTGATACATTCCAAATAAACTTAGTTCCTACAAACATCAGTATATTTGCACACAAATTCTGTGCAACCCGAAATTAATATATACATGCCATAACAGCCAACCCAGTAGCTGTTTATATGATTTTGAAAAACATAATGCAGGTCTTATTTAATATGATATCTTGCGCAAATATTCCAAGCAATTTGTGAAGCTTGCATCTGTTCCACATCTGCATACACGTAGAAAGGCGCCAGTGTTTGAGATAACGAAGTGCTTCACCGCACAGATTAGAAACTGCAAATGTTTTAAACAGAATACAGTTAGTGCCTGTGCCACAGGTGGCTGTTACTTAACAAATTCTGAGATTTAGGCTACTGAATAGATCAAATCGAGTGTGCCAGGTCAGTACTGGCTTTTGCATAGCAAGAGTGCCCTCCACTGTTCAAATCCATACTAGCAGCTTTTGTGGTCTGAGAAAAAGGACAGAAAATTTTTCTATTGAGTCTGGAATTTCTTCTACATTGTTAAACACAGTAGGGGTCTCTATTTGTCTCCTCCTGTTTCACAGCTTGGGCTCAGTATGTGATAATTCATCTTTCTTTATGGGATTCAAAGCTATCATAAAGAGTTAAAAAGAATTAATTTGCAAGAAAATAAACGTGTTCTAACAATTTAAGAAAACTTTCTTTAAAAGCTCTGTCAATTGTAAGAGATGATAAAGCTAAGGAAAAAGTAATACTGTTCTTCTCAAGGATCAATATGTAGTTACAAGGCTACTGTTTCCAAATGAATATCATTTTGAAAACAGATTTATTATTTCCTTTAATATATTTTCTTACTTTATTTAAATTGTGCTTGGGGAAAAATAAGATTGTGTATTCCAATGATAGGAGTAGTAAATAATTGTCCTGTATCGGTGCGCTATGCTCAGAGTTTTGTTTATAATATTGCTTGTTTAAATATACCAAAATGCTGTGAGCTGCACTTTGAAAGGATTACTGGATTTGCATGTGAGAGCATTTTATACATCTGTTTTCATAGTTAGCAGACATTTTATCTTTAGCTGATGTTAACAAACGCATTTTTTTCTGAAACTTCCTCACAGTTTGTACACTGCTTCTCAGTGAAAGATCAGTGGGTTTTTTTCTTCCTGAAAGAAATTCCTACATTTAGAAAATATAGAAATAATAGTAACTCATACAACACTTTTCCATGTTCTCATTTGTATTATTGCATATAGTCTTAAAAAGAAGCTTCAGAAAATATTTTACTCACATTTTTGTTGGATTCCTTTACAAGACACTTTTGTTTGAATGCTTCAGGAAGGTATCAGGAATTTGAAACAGATGAAAGCCTAGAAAATGTTGATTCTCTTATCCGATTTTATCCAAGTGTCTTATGAATCATACATAATTTGAGGAATCTGTGATACAGAGTAAGAAAATATAACAAAGTACTGAATTGTCAGAGAACATTTCATTGTAATAGTCTTTATTTAATATAATTTAAAAGGTGTTTTTCAGGTCATTTACATGTACAGAACTAGAAGTGATTTAAGTTGAGACAAAATTAAAAGATTCTGGAGCAAAGATGAAACAGTGGAGTCAGTTGAAGCTTTATCCAGACCGGAACCAGCTAGTCCGAAGAAAGCGGGCATTTCATAAACAGCATACGTTTTCACAATTAACCAGACTCGAGTGTGATGTTTAATTTCAGTCTGTTTCACAAAAGTAGATGGAAGCATTTTCAAAGCAGCCATTTGTTATATTTTCCCTTGCATATCATGCAAGAGGCTTTCTTCTCACACAGAAGGACATATGCCTGCAATAAAAATTCAGAACTAGTAAAGCCAGGTTTACAAATCCTGCGTGTGTGCAGTCAGAAGCTGTGGCAATTTTTTGTCAAGTCTACACATTTCCTGACGGTGACTGAAAGACCCATGGCACCCTTTCAGCCCTCTCCCTTCCTTTCAGATGGCAAGAAAGCAGGCCAACACCATCCTCCCTGCAGCCATGAGTTGCTCAAGCCTGAAAAAGCGTTTGGTGGGTACGCTTAGTGAGGGTGACAGAGCAAAGCCTCCGGGCGTCAACCCCTTGTACCCCCTTCATTGAGTCAGCAGAGCACCTGAGCAGCTTTGGGTATCACCATCCTAAAGTGCCTTTCTCAAAATACCTTTATTTGAATTTCTGTGGGCTAATTTTAGGGCCTGACCCCAATGTGCAAGGTGACAGCACTCTGCTGGAGCCACCACAGCTCTGCGGGTTGGTACCTGCTTAGGAGCTTGCCCCAGGTACCATTTGAGAGATGTTGCCTGCAATTTTTCACCTGTTTTCATAGGGTAAGCTTTATGTGCTGTAATTCATCTTGCATCCCGTAGCAGCTTCAGATTAGTCTGTTAGCTGTTAGACTGCTAATGAGAAAAAGAAAATAACTGAGAGGTTATTAGTGGCTGAGATCCTGACTGCTTGACAAAACTCCCATTCAACACCTTTTGTGCAACTAAGAACTGCAAAATTCAACCCATGTCTATAAGATTAAGCAAGTGTTCCACTAATTCCCCCAAAGTCCTTGAAAATTTTTGCTGCACCACATCCTCACTGTAATAATAAAAATTACTGTTTCTCTTCAGGAAAAATAAAAGAAAAAAGATTAAATTCTTCAGTACTTAATGGATTTAATCACTTTGTAATATATCAGAAAATGAAAGCAAGCTATAAAACATAAGGAAACATGTAAAAATGCTGTGTTTTCCTGTAACAGGTATATGCTGTAACTAAAAACAAAAAATTAATTATTAACTTAATATGTTAACATTTAAAATTTTTAATAATCTGGAGTAATGATAAAATTTTGCTTTCTGTCATTCAGAATGTGATCGAGTTTTAACAAACAACAAAAATAGCCTTTCATGTGTAGGCATATGCGTTTAAGCTTTATGCCTTGTTGAAGTGGGTGAGAACTTACACTTCAAAAGCGACAATAAATACAGTACCTCAGTGCTTTCATATTAATAAGTACTACTGAAAGGGATGTTAAAAACCTCATTTGTGAAATCCTGGGGCAATGTCCATTTCTCCAATAGACATACATATATTTAAAAATATTTATCAGTTGTTATTTTGAATCTTGCTTCCTACCCCCCCCCCCCTCCCCGGCCCCTACTCCCGAAGTGTTTGTTTGGGTCAAGACCACAAAGACTGCTGTTTGCATGACTAGTTTGTACTCTTTCAATCCTGTTAATTTCAGTCGCGTTTCTAATGTGAGTAAATGTGAGCTACTCCTTTGAGTAGGAGTTGTTGGATAGTCTGTCATTCTGTGAAGCATCTTAGTAGACTCAGTGTGCTGTGCAGGGAACGTACCATCATCTATGGCAAAGCAGCGTTTACATCAGTGCCATCTGTGTCACCTGCTTGCGTACCAGTCCAAGAAAGTAAAGCTTTGAGAGAGATTTAACTTGTTTGATTTCTTAAGAAATACCAAAATAATTTATCCTAAATGGAAAATACTGTGATGGAGCTCTTTATATGTCTACTTTGAAGTTGTTTTTTGGGGAAAAAAAACCCTAATGACTCTAGCATTGTTCTCTAAAATATTTTTCAAAAGCAGTCCTTGAATATTTCAAGACGGTCAATGATATGAATGTACTTGGACTGGTCATTTGAAAAGTATTCTTGCTATTTTTATGGCTTGGGAGTTGAGGGAAGGAGGAATAAAAAAACAGAGCTGCAGGTCCCCAGTTAGTATGGGCGCAAGCCTGGTCCCCCTGAGATAGCACAAAACTATTCATTTATTTCATTGAGAACAGAGCTGAGCACTGATCATCTGAGAAATACCTATACTGCAGTATTCCACTTATACTTTTTCACAAGTTATATTTCAGATGCAAACTGCTGCTTCTTTGAGTTTATGAATTAGTACACTAGACTGGTTATTATCTTGAAACCTTGTACAGGTCCATATTGATACCTCCTGGCAGTGGGCATCAGTAGTTTAAGTTTCTGTTGGAAGCTTATGCATTATATATATTAGTACTGACATATATAAATCATGAGACTGTCTTCTAGTGCAGAAAATAATACCTGTTTTGATTGTAAATGTTCACATTTGGGTTTGGTGATTACTGTACAGTGTCTGAAATAATTACCTTACTAGTGTTTGATCAGCTCATTCTAGATCAGAGGACAGCCATATTTGAATGACTACATTGCCTGAATCCCTCACTAATTACTTAAACCTTTTGTGCAAGCTCTCCTTAAACAAAAAAATAGTGATATATAGATAAAAAGCTGGAAAAGGAGACGCACAGTTAGCAGCTTCTTTTAGAATCAATCCTCCTTTGCAACCATGCTTTAATAGTAGTAGTAGTTGTAGTGGTAAAGGTAGTAGTAGTAGTAATAATAATAATAATAATGATGATGATAATGATAGGCACCTATTACTCAGCTTGCCAAGGTTTGGCAATAAAAACTGGAAAATCTCCTCAGTGAAAGCCTTAGGAGAGACATGGTACCTCCGAGTGTGGTTGGTACTACCAACTAGTACTATCAACTCAGTAGATTCTGAATAAGGACCAGAGGATCAGGCCTCCCGACTATAAAAATGTAAATCTGTAACGTAAATAAGGATTTGTTTGAGTTGTCTTAGTTCAAAAACACTCTGGAGAGAGGCGAGCGTGTTGTGTGCCTCGCTGGTCTGTACTCTGCATGCTTTCACTTCGCGAAAGCTGAAGCACACACTGAAAATGTGGTTTGGAAGCCTGCTTTTTCACTTACTCATTTTGGGAGGCTTTAGGTTTTTCAGCATACTCTTTAGGAGACCTGTGGCCAGCATATATAAAGTAGTTCTTTTTCTGTGGTGACTCATGTTATCTTCTGTGATGTTTCTGTAACGTAGTATGAGAGTTAAGTTTCTACAGAAGCGTTTACTGTAAGGATTAGTTGAGTATTGTCTAGCAACAGCTATATATTATCGATCTTAACCCAAACAGTGTAACAGCATTAGCGCTTTGTGCAGAAGTCTTAAACAATATTTGACTGTTTTCAGTTGCATTTTATATCCCTCTCCTGAAAGGAAAAAAAGGAAGGGAGAAAATCCAGTAGTACTCGAAGAAGAGTTTTCCTTTTAGCTAGTAAGTACAGTAGAATTTTTTATAACTAAAATTATAAATGAGAAAAAACATTCAGTGATCATTTCTCAATAGAAAATGCATGTCTTATTTAGTGGAAATCCCCAGATATATAAATGTATAGTGCCATCTTAACAGTTTTTTGAAGGTGCAGTTTTGGAAGGTACAGGGAAATAATAAGTTTTAGAGGGTCTAGAAGGCTAGGAAATAGTATTCAGGGCACAGATTTATCACCTTTATCAGACAAAACTCCCTGCTGAAATCTGTAGGGAGTTTTAGCTCAGCGAAGACTGAAAGAACTGACATGTAATTTTGTCAAAAGCTATTTTATAGTTAATGTTCTGTAAAAGCCT